>NW_024081418.1:875185-920716 GCF_003009895.1 Hyaena hyaena | reverse complement strand
CCGGTTCGCACTCACGTTAGAAGGCTCTCTCAGTGGATTCTGCGTCTTTTTTCTCCCAATCTCTCAGGTTTTGTAAGGTTTCCAATGGCTTCAGATCTTTTCTGTGTGATGTATGGGCGCGAGTGCAAGTATGGAGCTCCTTACTTCTCCGCCATCTTGCCCCCTTCCCCCCATTTAGGAAAATATTTCTAAGAGCACTGAATGTGAATTCAGAACAAGACACAAAAATCTCAAAGCTAATATACATCTTTTGAGGTTATTAACTATCTTCAACAATACAAAATGGATCAAGTTTGCTACCAAATATTAACTGTTGACTCTTCTTTGTCTTTTCAGTATAATTCATCTGGCTATTATTTGTAGAAGCACATTTTGAAATAGGCATAGAAAATTACAGGCTTTAAAATTTTCTGCATTTACTACATAATATCAGAGCTAATTCAACTTTATTCATCCTCTTGAAATTGAGCTCAATTTTATATTAGCCCTTAAAATGAATTCTAATTTGGGAAATCAATAGGAAACTTGTAAATACTCTCTCTTACCCAAAGTTCTAGATGCTTTTGGAATTCACAATGCATGCACAGGTTGTTTAATGCCATTTAAGGGCTCTAAAGAGAATTTTAATTTCATCTGGACTGAAGGCAAATTGTGTACAAAAGAATTCAGAATTAATCCATGTGCCTCCAAAGAGCAGTATGTGACCGAAGGCCTGGAATAAAGGAGAAAAGAAGGCAGATGTTTAAAAAAAGATAAAGATAGAAATTAAAGTTGTGTAGTGATATCATTGCTTAATCCTTCACCTGTGTGAGCTTGTGCTAAAATCCCTTCCAGGCTTTCACAGCCCTTGGTGCATTCTTTATAAAAACCTAGATTACTGGGGTGCCTGATGGCTCAGTCAGTTAAGCGTCCGACTTCGGCTCAGGTCATGATCTCACAGTTCGTGGGTCCAAGCCCCACATCAGGTTCTGTGCTGACAGCTCAGATCCTGGAGCCTGCTTCAGATTCTATGTCTCTGTCTCTGTCTTTCCCTCCTCCACTTGTGCTTACTCTTTCTCTCTCTCTCTCTCTGAAAAATAAAAAATAGACATTAAAAAAAGATTTTAGAAACCTAGATTATTTACCCGTATTATGAAAAATACTACCTAACACGTAGTTAAGTACATGTTTTGCCCTGAAATCTTCAGGAGGTTATGGTTTACATGACTCCTAAGGCTTTGACGAAGGCCTGAGGGGCGTAATAGTGTGTATGTGTGCGCACACAAACACACACACACGCACACACACACGTATGTATGTAACTAGATAAGTCTTATAGAGAGAGAAGGAATGAGAGACTTGTAGATATATTTGTTTCCAGGTTCAAAACCATGTGTGTCTATTTTCATCTCATACCTCCTGGTTTCCAGATAAGAAGTCATTCTAATTTGAGCATCAGTTTGACCATTTCTAAAACCAAATCCACAATAGTCATCTAAATATACCCACAGCATTTATAAAAATTATCTTTATTTTTCAAAAGCACAAATCAGGAGCAATTAAAATTATTTTACATAAGATTTAAGCACAAAGAATAAAATGAGATAGATGAATTAAGATAATCTTTAATTTTCTTAACAAATCTTTTAGAGAGAGAGAATTTTAAGCAATATAATAATAAATAATCTCAATAATAAATAAATATTAAAAAATGAGAAAAAAGAAATGGTCAATTATAATTTTGTTACGTTTCAAGTGTCCATACCTATATAACACTGTATATATGTTACTTACTTTTGAAAAATATAATAGTGTTTTAAAAGCATTCTGTATGATTGCATTAATCACAATTACATAAATAATAATAATAATAAAATAATAAAAAATATTTGTTGTCTTTGTAAAAATTATTAATTAGGTCCATTGTGTTAATTCTACCAGTCACTGATTTTTTAAAATTCATTCAATAATTACCATTGAAGGAGACAAACAACTGTAATAATTAGTTTATATAACCAAAAGGCTACCCCAGGGGTACATAGTAATGCTTTAGTGTTGACCAGAAGGTGCCTTATCATAAAAAATAAATCATCTCTAACTTTTTATTCATCAATGTCCTTTCTTTTAGATAATCACCACTCTTTTATATTTGCATTGAGGACAGAGAAGTTTTTTTTTTTTTTTTCCTTTGCCTTAACATTATTTGACCACGCCCTCCCTATCTGACTCTCAGGCACTACCTTGTACAATTTTACACAGCCAATTCATACTTAGGGACATTTTTCCCCATTTCAAGGATGAGAACACTGAGGCAATACAGTTATTGACTTGTCCAAGGTTGTGTCAAGAATCAGAGATTTGAATCAAAAACAGTTGGATTCCTATCCTCATACATTCAGTCTGGACATTTATTATTTAAAAAAAATTAATATTTATTTATTCTTGAGAAAGAAAGAGAGAAGAGCATGAGCAGAGAGATAGGGGAAGAGAGAGCCTGCCTGAAGCAGCTCCAGGCTCCAAGCTGTCAGTACAGAGCCCAACGTGGGGCTCAAACTCACGAACCCCTGAGATCATGACCTGAGTTGAGGTCGGATGCTTAACTGACTGAGCCACCCAGGCACCCCATGACATTTATTGTTAATAAATGTCATTTTCCTTCCCTTTCTGGCTCCTCCTATGTCATAACCATTCAAAGAAAAACTCATGGGTTAATGGCTGACGGTTTCTTTCATAAACAAAATACAAACACAACTGTTTGTACTTTGTTTTGTGGTGAACAACTTTGGATTGTTTATTTCTATGCTTTAGTGACTTTCTTCCTGACGCCATTTGCTCAGCTTTAAGGTTGCTTTCTTTGGAACTTACTGACTTTCCAGTGCTGGGTTATCCCCTGAGTGCAGCTGTCAGGCACAGCCTTCCTGGTGGCTGAGATGGATCCCTGAGCTGGCAGAGTGTCACTGAGCGACTTGGTCTTCCTCTCATCTTGTACTTGATGCTTGCAAAGGTGTTAGCAATGTCACTGCCAAGCCGTGCCCACCGGCCATGATGCTTCAACTTTCTGACTGACACATTTGCAAATTCTGCACCATGTCTCCAGAGCGATAGACCTTGGATGGTGATGTAGCCACTGAACGCCACTGTAAGTGGCCAGAAGGACAACTCGGGGACTTGGTTTCCTTCTCAACTTTATTTTAGATGAAACTCTGTAAAATTCTATCACACAAACACTTTTTTTCCCCAGTCCCACAGGAGTCTCAAAATCATTTCCATTTCTTTCAATTTTATGGTCGAGGTTTCAGTGCAGCCTTATCATTGTATTTATTTTCTATATCACGAATATCTTCTATTATTTTTTAAAAACTTTCTTCTGTTATTTCTGTTATTAGACAAACAAAACAACAAGTGATGTGACCCTTAAGAAGTGGGTTGGGTTTGGAGTCACTTTTAATGTTACCAGAAATTTGAATAATTGTGTTAGGATGTCTCCTGTTTTAGTCCCAAAGCCACAATAATGTGTTATTACCTGCGTGACAGTCCAACAACGATGATCTATTCTACCTACTCTTCTCACTGCTGATGCCTCCGCTGAATTTCCCACTGACTCTTGTCAGTCCAGCCCCCCCCCCCCCACCCCGCCACAGACTCTACCCGCAACAGACATATCCTCCTAGATGTATCTTTCTGAAATGGCTTATCATTTTATGACCCTACCTTTGTGTAAAGCCTAACATCATTTTCCATTTCCTGTAGGGAATAGATTACAAACTTTCCCAATTTATCCCCAGTCATTTTCCTGATAGATAAATTAGAACATTCTAGCCCTTAACTTACTACTTCCGCATGATCAGAAACTCAGTTAACCACTCTCTCCAAATCAGTTTCTCATATCTGGAGAGACTGCCCAACCAGTGCCTCTGGCCCTGACAGTTTCTTACCTATGACATCTGCATGATTCCCATACACAGAAGGATGGCCCTGGAGGTGTTTGGGAGGATGTACTAGGGATCTCGCTGTCTCCTGTTGGCTCACACCCACCCAGCTTTTGCTCCTTTCTACCATTGATGCTAGCCAGACCAAGTGAGGTTTCTCAAACTCGCTTATTCTCGGCTGTGGATCTTTGTCATACACATGCCGTGGTTTTGTTGTTGTTGTTGTTGTTGTTGTTTTGTTTTGTTTTTTTGTTTTTTGTTTTTTTTTTTTAAATTTGTTTAATGTTTATTTTTGAGGGAGAGTGTAAGCAGGGGAGGGGCAGGGAGAGAAAGGGCAGAGACAGAGGATCTGAGGCAAGCTCTGCATTGTCAGCACGAAGCCTGGCATGGAGCTTGAACCCACGAGCGGTGGAATCATGACCTGGGCTGAAGTTGGATGCTCTACCAGCTGAGCCACTCAAAGGTCCCTTTGTAAAAAAATTTTAATGTTTATTTTTGCACTCCCTGTGTTCTTCACTCAAACATGCACATACAGGCACACACAGACACACCTACACACACACCACTCTCATTCGGAAGACATCCATTTGGCTCAGGGATAATATCCTCCTGTAAGATGGGTTTTTATTATTCTTGAAATGTCTGCGTGCATCTTTTTTTCAGTAATCATCACATTGGATTATAATGCTCTGCACTTGCCTTTCCATTAGACCATATGCTTTAAAAGGTTTTTTTTATGTTTGTTTTTGGGAGACAGAACTTGAGCAAGGGAAGGGCAGAGAGAAAAGGAGACACAGAATCTGAAGCAGGCTTCAGGCTCTGAGCTGTCAGCACAGAGCGCGACTTGGGGCTCAAACTCACGAGCCATGAGATCATGACTTGGGCAAAAGTCGGCTGCTTAACCGACTGAGCCACCCAGGCAACCCGACCATATGCTATTTTAGGGCAGGGTTATATTGTGTTTTTATAATTGTTTACCAGTGTCTTAGATCATGTCTATGATGATACCAGTTCCTGATAAATATTGGAGGCTCAAGTATTTAAATTATGGAGTCACCATGAAGGAAGGAGAGGAAACTGTTCCCTATTCCCAAATAGATATACCTGCAACTTCTCTGTGTTTATGTACCTGCAGATCCCTTGTTCCCTCATGAGCTCCCACATGTCTCCAGCTGAAGAACTCCTACACATCCTTCAAGACCCAGCACAATTATCATCTCCACCATAACACCTTCTCTGTCTACTCTAGCCATTCCTTCTTTGTGTCCCCACAATATTTTCCATGCTTTATAGCACTTGTGTTTTATTTCACTGATTTATGTCTCTTCTTCTCCTTGCTCAGCTTTCAAGAGTGATGGATTCACCATAAAATATCCAATTCCTAACACTGTGCCAGATGCATATTAGGCTTTCAATAAGTAAATGATCAATAGATGTGAGCAAATCTCATAGTTTCTGACTGGAGATCAAGATTCTAACCTTGTAGAATGTTATCTCTGTGTATATAACTGTTCTCTTATGATAAGATTTCTTAATATGGAGCATCTAAACTTAAGTATCTAAAATCACCCATTCTCATCTATAAAGAATTCTATATAAATATATAGATATATTTATCTATAAATAAATATCTTTATTTATATATAATAAAGCTCCTTTTTATCTTGTAGGAATCAATGGAAAAGAAAACCTTAAAATATTATTCTGTATCAGTTTTATTGATATGCACACACATTCCCATTCTACTTGACTTAATACTTGCCTTTAATTCCTGACCACTGCCTTTGGATATTATGCAACTTAGACTCTCATTTCTTTGATTACCTTTTCTGGCATGCTAGAACCCAAGCACTCTATCTTGTTCATTCATTAACTTAGTAAGTAAGTGCAGAAGGTATAGAAGTATAGTACTATATGCCAAGTTCTATTCTAGGTGTTGGAGATAATACATTGTTTATTAGAAGATAAAATATTATTGCATAAATAAATTAGGGTAAGGAGAGCAGGAATGAGGTGGTGGTTGGATTTTAAATGGAATGATCATTGAGGGCTTCACAGAAGGTAACTTTGAACAATGACCTGAAGAAGGGAGGTGGGAGCCATGCAGATTCTGTGAAGATTCCAAAGAACAGAAAAATAGGTGTGAATGCACTCAAACAGCAGTGCATTTGGGCCAGGAAATGCAAAGGGGGGCAATATGTCTAGGATAGAACACAAGATGGGAAGATAATTAGGCATAGGAAACCATCAGAGATTTTGAACAGAAGGTTTACACTTGGGCTTAACCGGATCACTTGGGCTGTGCCGATAGAGTGTAGGTGGGTAGCCAGGCAAGCAGTCAGAGGGTGAAATCAATACTCCAGCCAGTGGATGGACTGTGATGGTTGTGGTAGAAATGAGGAGAAGTGGCGGGAATTCAGATATGCTTTGCAGATAGAGCAAATTGAATTTGTTAAGAATACAACATGAAGTGCGAGAAAAAGAGGTGTTAAGGACGGCTATAATTCGAGTTATTCTGAACTGTGAAGAAATGAATTGCTGGGTGCTGGGGTGGCTCATTTGGTTAAGCATCTGACTTTTGATTTCTGCTCAGATCATGACCTCATGGTCATGGGATGGAGCCCCATGTCAGGCTCCATGCTGAGTGTGGAGTCTGCTTAAGAGTCTCCCTCTATGCTTCTCACCCACTCCCACACATGCATTTACTCTCTCTTTGTGTGTGTGTGTGTGTGTGTGTGTGTGTGTGTGTGTGTGTATAAATCGAAACTAAAAATTTTAAGAAATGAATTTCTACTAAATTCAAGAGAAGTTGTTTGGGGACATGGGGATATCAAAAATCTAGTTTTGAACACAGTGAGTTTGAGATGTTCATTAGACAATTAAGTGGGGATATCAAGTAGACCACTTTCTGTGTATGAGCCTGAGAGTTCAGAGAATAGTTATGAATGGAGATAAACATGAGATACACATGCAGTATTTGAAACCATGAAATTAAATGCCGAGAGATCCAAGGACTCATTCTTGTTTTATTCAAAGATGGGAGATAGTTGAGGAACTGGCATAATAAACGATGAAAGAGTAGTCAGGAAGGAGGCACACCAGGAGACCATACAGTGTTACAAAGAGAAGGAAATGGAATACTATCTCCATGAGAGCTCATGTAAGATGAGGGTTGCAAAGTGACTATCCAAATTGGCAGTTAGAAGGTTATTGGTGACCCTGGCAAAGCTATTTAGTAAAAAGGTAAATTTAAAGCCCGACTGTAGTTGCTTTGTGTAATTATTTCGTTAACGTTCTGGGAAGTATTGGATCTTAGCAGTATTTTCTCATAGCCTTTTCATTGCTCCCCTAAGTGTTCTGCTCCCCTAAGTGAAGCAACATACTGTGCATAAGTAACTAAATTACTTTTGTTAAAGATAGCACAAACAATAAAATAAAAATGGAAAGTGGCTGGAGGTATTTTTGGAAAGAGAAAGAAGAAACAAATAATTGAAGACTTTCTTCCATCATACTCAAGGAGACTATTCTCTTGAGAAGGAAGACAGTGTACAGTTGTGTAGGTTGTACACTGCATAAATCCTAGAGCAATCATTCATATCTTTGTGTACATGAATGGTGCCATCTAGGGTTGTAGAGTTTAAATCTGGAGTAACTGTTCATGGTGGTTCTGCTCTAAATTGGTATAGGGTGGGGAACACAAATCTACTGTTGTTTTAGTCTTAATTTCCATGTATTTTGTTAGAGCATTTCATTGCAAAAAAAAAAAAAAAAAAAAAGGAATTTACTAGTTTAAACAAATAGTCTTTTCAAATAGTATGTAAATTTAATCCAACTCTTTTTGGAATGCACAAAACCACATATTCCATTTTACTACATGCATTTTAAAATTTGTTAAGGATAATTTTTGATGATATGCCTAATGTGCCAGCCTTAGAAAAGAAAATGAATGTTTCTATAACTCAAACCTCCTTATTGGCCCGACTCTGGTACTGAGATGGTTTAATCACATATTTCATCCAATTACTTAACAAATGAGTCAAATCCTCATGCTTATCTGCATCTTTCCATGATTTAAAAATTTATTTCTTTATCTTCTGTTTAAATGTGCACTCAAAAAGTAACTCCAAATCCCCCAACGTATGCCAGACTGAAAGCCAGAGATTCCAAGAAATATATGCTATCCATTGTTCATGCTGTTAGGTTACCAATTATTAGAAAGCAAATTCTCCCCAAGTTTAGTGATTTCTCAAGAACAGCTGGGATGCCTGGGTGGCTCAGTCAGTTGAGTTTTCGACTTCGGCTCAGGTCATAATTTCACGGTTCCCGAGTTCAAGCCCCACATGGGGCTCTGGACAGACGGCTCAGAGCCTGGAGCTTGCTTTGGATTCTGTGTCTCCCTCTCTCTCTGCCCCACCCACAATCATGCTCTGTCTGTCTGTCTCTCTCAAAAAATAAATAAACATTAATTTTTTAAAAAAAGAACAACCATTTTATGATATATTATGAGTTAGTAGATCTGGAATGTGTGCAGGACTCAGCGGGGCAATTCTTCTTTTCCAGGTGTCAGAGTCTCATACTTGGTGGTACTCAACAGAGATCTGTGTTGGTCTGGAGGGTCCAAGACAGCTTTGCTCACTTTCTTAATGTCTGGGCTGGGAGGATGGCTGGGGAGGGTGGGTTCAGCTGAGTCTCCTTCCCTCTCCGTAGTCTCAGACCCTTCCCACATGCTGTCTTCAGAGAGGTAGAGATACTTCTTATATCACCATATATGAGTCCCACAATAAATGGTTTAAGAAAAAGGAAGTGGAGGGGCACCTGGGTTGCTTAGTCGGTTAAGCGACCGACTTCGGCTCAGATCACAGTTCGTGATCTCACAGTTCGTGGGTTTGGGCCCCGCCTCGGGCTCTGTGCTGACAGCTAGCTCAGAACCTGGATCCTGTTTCAGATTCTGTGTCTCCCTCTCTCTCTCTGACCCTCCCCTGTTCATTCTCTCTCTTTCTCAGAAATAAATAAAAAACATTAAAAATTAAAAAAAAAAAAGAAAAAGGAAGTGGAAGAGAAAATTCTTAACCCTCGGCCTGTAGACTGTCTCATCGTTTCTACTATATACCTTTTTTAAAAAAAGGCACATGCCCTTCCTAGACTTCAGGGAACAACGCATGGACCACAGTGGGTTGTGTAGTGAAAGTTCTGTGGCCTTTCTAATCTGCCACATCCACTGATCTTTTAATGGAGAAAGCATATTTATTAACACAAGGCTTTGCTCTGACTGAAAGAAGAGTCTCTAACATTCTTGATAAGATCATTTTCTTCTGCCAAGTATATCTGGAAAGGCTGCGTTAGAGCTTAAGTGACAAAATATTTGCTTTGCCAATCCAAATATGGATAAAGACTAAGAAACCTGAGCTTTAAATTCTTTCCACTTAATGCCGTGCTCGTTAAAAGAAGTGTTTTTGAGAAGGCAAAGACCACCACCATAATCAACAAGAATGTGACACCTCATTTTCAAAATCTCCTCTGGCTCCAAATAAGTCATCTCCCTGTACATCCCCTTAAAACTGGGTCTGTGCATCAATGGAATGTCAGGATGGCCATCTGTAAATGCAAATAAGCAAACTACCCAGTGCACAGTGACCCTGCCGTGGAGTGTGGGATGGAGATGGGAATCTATTGTTCCCTTGGTTTCTCGTGGAAAAGAAGAATGATTTTGTGGCTAGCAAATTCAAAATAGTTAAAATATTATATGAGGCACCCATCACCTTGCCCTGGTTATTGACCCAAACTCATGCTGGTTGGATGTAAATGTCAGAGATTAGTAACGGTTCATACAAACTATCCAGGACTCCACTAACGCATGAAAAACCAACCCATACCTCTAAAAGAATTGCTAGAAGTGTTGTCCTATATCCCATATGTAGCTATTGGGAGGCAACAATCATTAGCCTGAGAATAGCCTCAGAGTAGAGGCGTTAGTATTTTTGCAGTAAAAGTGCATTCAGAAGGCAAAATTGTTACTCAAAGAGAAGAACAAGATTGTTTTCTGTCTGAGACTTCAGTGCCTGGATCTTCTTTTAAGTACTGACCAAAGATTTTGTATTTTCATGAGGAATTAAATGTGTAGTAAAGAAAGATTGATTTTTAGAACCATTCTTGAATTTGCAGAAGTGACAGAAGAGAAGAAAAAAATCAAAAACTCAACAGCAGCACAGCATTCTAAATGGAGTGAGGAATATTTTTTGGATGTATTCTGATCCTTATAATATTGGCTTTACCTTTCCTGTGTGTGCTATTAGAAAAAGAAAAAAAAAGAGAGAAAGAAGATATACAACGGTGGGAAAGAATTTATTATCAGAAGAGAGCTATATAAATTCACTTGTAATAAAATAAATTATTTTAATGACTGATGAATTTTAAAAGGTTTCTTTCCCCAACATGAACAGTCTTGTAAAAATGATCTATTTTCTTACCAACATGATTATGTACAGAAAATACATTTGTAGCAGTACAAAAATCACTTTTAACTAGCTAGTTTTCAAAATTAGAAGTTTGATTATGAATGATCACTCTTAATTTAGTATTTTTAATGCAACAGAACATGAATTAGAAACTGAGAATTATCCACTCTTCATAAAAGAATACTGAATTTTATCATGAAAGTATTTGATATCTAAACTATAGCTTTAGTAAATACCATTCTTTTTACTTTCATCAAGAGGCTATCAGCAATCAAGGTGAAGTTAAAGCATGCTCATAGTGCCATCAAAAGAGAGTATTTTTATATTTATTTAGCAGTTTATATTTCCCAAAGTTTGGCCAATTCCCTGTTTTCATTTACTCCTCAAAAATCTCTGTGAAGCATGTTACAGTAAGTGCTTTGATGTGGGTTGTAGTTTTCGGATAAAGACACTGAAGCACCATGAAACTATCAAATTAGCAAAGTCACGTTTGAACTAAAGCCTCTCTCCTCTGTTAGCAAGGGTTCTTCCCTAAGTTGACTGATGTAACGCTCAGCCTCTCATGCTTTTGAGACAATTGGATGTTACATAAATTGACAACTGGCTGTTCTATATTTTATCATCAGATGTTCAACATCTGCTTAAGTTCATTCTAAATTGAGTTTTATGAGACCAACTAGAGTCTGTTGCTGTCTGGATGTGGTTGGGACTGGGAGGAACCTTCAAGCAAAGACAAACCCAGATTATGCTCTAGCTCAAATCCAGATATATGGCAGAAGACATTAGTGCTCAACAAAGAGGTAAGAATTCTACATTTTGCAACCTCCTTTGAAGTAACAGTGCAGCCATGTGATAAATAATGGTCAGGGAACTAGGAGCCAAATTGACACGTTATTTCCAGATCAACATAGTTAAGGGGCAGAATGACTGTGTCTTCTCCATTACCCTACTGGGTGTTCCAGATGGCGCAGTTTCAAGATGGAAGAGGACAGCCTGACCTACATCAGGCTGAGACATGAGCAAGGATAAACCAATATGGTGGTCAGCCACTAACATTTCAGGGGTTTGTCTATTGCAGCAACTAGCTTCAAATATTCTAGTGAATATAGTGTAGTACTTTCGGGAAACAAAAGGGTTTCTGGTGCGCCTGGGTGGCTCAGTCAGTTAAGTGTCCGACTTCAGTTCAGGTCATGATTCGCAGTTTGTGGGTTCCAGCCCTTCAGCGAGCTCTGTGCTGACAGCTCAGAGCCTGGAGCCTGCTTCCTATTCTGTGTCTCCCCTTCTCTCTGTCTCTCTCCTGTTCATGCTCTGTCTCTCTCTGTTTCTCAATAATCAATAAATGTATATAAAAAAAAAAGAAAAGAAACAAAAGAAACAAAAGTGTTTCTGGATCTGATGCAGTATCCACGATTCCATGATGGTTACGTACACTGGTTAACAGCAGCATCTCAGCTACAATTCAAAGCCCCAGAACTTTTGTACTGATGGGCACTTAGAGCTCAGGCTCAGCCTGGAAATCCCTGGTTCCCACTAACCACTAGCTCATACAATAACACCTTCTCTGTTGTGCAGCATGTGACACATCATGAAATGATTGGGTTACAGAAGAACTGAGAATCAAAAGAGACTGTGGCAGTGCCAATCAAGGCAGAGAAACGACAGAGGAATGATCGGCCACTGAGAGATATTTTGAAATATTGGACAGAAGAATGAGGGCTTTACATACATGCAATTAACGATAAAAATAATTAGAGATTCAGACATTATAGTAGAGAAATCTCTCAAGTGACATTTTGCATTTCTGTCAGCTAAAAATAGAAAGGTGGACACAGGCTTCTGGTAATGGGATGAACGTGTCATGGGGATGAAGGTACATCACAAGGAATGTAGCCAAATACAGGGCTTCTGGGTGGCAATGGGCTAAGCATCCTACTTTGGCTCAGTTCATGATCTCATGGTTTGTGAGTTCGAGCCCCACAGTCAGGCTCTGTGTAGACAGCTCAAAGCCAGAAGCCTGCTTTGGATTCTGTGTGTGTGTGTGTCTCTCTCTCTGCTCCTCCCCTGTTCACACTCTGTCTCTGTCTCTCTCAAAAGTAAATAAACATTAAGAAAAACAAATACATCACAGTAGCACTGCGTGGTGACAGAGGGTAACTATGCTTGTGATAAACATAGCATAATGTATAGATCTGTCAATCACTGTGGCTTACACCTGAAACTGATGTAACATTGTGTGTCAACTATACTTCAATAATAATTTTTAAAAGTGGAAATACAGATAAATCTACACTCTAATGAATTTTATTTTATTTTTTTACTTTGTTGTTTACTTACTTATTTTGAGAGAGACTGAGACAGCACAAGTAGGGGAGGGGTAGAGAGAGGGAGAGAATAAGAATCCCAAACAGGCTTTGCCACCATGGAGCCCAATGAGGGGTTCCAACCCATGAAACTGGGAGATCATGACCTGAGCCTAAACCAAGAGTCAGGCGCTTAACTGACTGAGCCACCCAGGTGCCCCCCAAATGCGTTTTAAACCAGATCATAAGAAAAGTTACTAGCTTCCCACCACACACTGACTTGGGATATTGAAACATGGGTTATGTAAAAGGAGCCACAAAAGAAAAGAGAGTTGAAAGAGACAATTTTTCTTTTTCATTAAGGATTACCTGGATAACCATTTTGCCAAGTCCTAAACACAGGAAATAGAAGTTAACACTCCCACACACTTTGGGTATTCTCTTCTGGCACCTCTGTGTAGATAAAATAACTAATGTACTTTAACTATGTTAGAACTCCGAGTGGTTGGGATTATAAGCTTCCATTCAAATATTCATGAAGACCCATCTGTTTTTTTTTTATTGGATCAGACCAAGAATAAAATCTCAGTCTGGTTCTAGATTAAAGTCATCTGCTTTAGAATTAGATGCAGATAGATAGATTTTATAGCTGACTCTGATACTCATCAGAAGCCAGGCAGGGCTTGCTTTCCATGTTCACCTGGTAGCTGCCTGCACAACTGGGATAGAAACTGTAATGCCATTCTTAAAGTACCCCTCCAAGCCAGATTGAGGAATGCCGACCAGTTGTCAAGGGGAAGAGACAATCCACAGTTTTTTTTTTTTTTTTTTTTATCATGTTTCATACTGAAAAGGCAAGTCTATCTTTGCTTAATGAGGCAGAGAATTTCCAACATACTATATAACTGGTTTCAGTAATTTTTGCTATTTATTGACCTTACGATAGCAATAAAACATTGCTGGGTGGTTCAGTCAGTAAACGTCAGACTTTGGCTCTGGTCCAGATCTCGCAGTTTGTGGGTTCCAGCCCTGCAGCGAGCTCTGTGTTGACAGCTCAGAGCCTGGAGCCTACTTCTGATTCTGTGTCTGCCTCTCTCTGCCCCTCCCCTGCTTGCACTTTGTCTCTCTCTCTCAAAAATAAATAAACATTAAAAAAGAACTTTTAAAAAGATAACAGTAAAACAAAGGGAACTAAGAGAGACAAACAAAATTTATTTTTAATGCATCGTCTGACATGACTCTAAGTATTTCTGTTCTTTGAGATACATTTTTTTATTTTTAATTTTTTAATATTTATTTTTCTTTGAGAGGGAGAGAAAAAGAAAGAGATAGAAAGAGAGAGAGAGAGAGAGTAAGGGAAGGGCAGAGAGAGAAGATAACAGAGGATCAGAAGTGGGCTCTGCACTGACAGCAGATAGTCCAACGTGGGGCTCAAACTCACAAACCATGAGATCATGACCTGAGCTGAAATCAAAGCCAGACGCTTAACTGACTGAGCCATGCAGTTTTCCCCAAACCATAAATTCTTTGAGATACTTCTAAACACACACAACCAGATATGTGCACACACCCCCAAGTGCTCACTCACACACATGCACTCACAATCACACTCACACTGATGGGACTGAGGTAAGAGCAAAAGGCATAGGAGGGACTGCTGGGACCTAAGTGTTCAGGTCCCCAGAAAATGTGTGGTTTATTGAATCATTGAATTGTCTTTCTATATCTTTTGGAATGACACCTTGCCAATAAATAGCCTATGCATGTTTTATTGTAGGTGTTTAAACTTGTGTTCGATTTTTGTGTGTTGGAGACTTCAAAAACCATAACATACAAATACTGTAGACAACAATGAATGGTGTTACTTCTCAAATCTTATAACTGATTTATAGGTGATGATTCATCAGTGATATATGTCACGTGTGGAAAGCTCTTCTCATATTGCAATCACATTTTTTTTTTGAATTTTCAATTTTATCTTCCCTTTCCTGTTTTTATTATCTGAGTTCTTGCTTTATGTGTTTATTCCAATCCAGACATTATCACGGTTTAACCTTGCACATTCCCTGGGAAAGTTCATTGACTTCTTTTCAAAGTGGCATTTCCAACTTAATGAATGAGACACTTACTGTGTGACCTTAGGAAGAACACTTAACCTCTCTGAGCATTACCTTCTCTGTGTGTAAATGCAAATGAGAGATCAAGGATACTCGGTGATTTCCTTAAGTTGTGTTACTGGGTACATTTCTGTGCTGTTCCCAAAGCATATTTTTATTTCTCCTAAAAACATTTAATAGTACACACTCATCTAGGGGAAAAAAAGGAATAAATAAAATGAATACATTTCTAACATCTACCCCATAATCCCAGATTTTTTTTTTCTTAAAGACACTTGCCTAGACTCTACTTTCCAGACCTGTACTTCATATCTTCTATTGAAGCTTCTTTTCTTTGGGAAAGGGAAATATTTGCATCATAGAAATCACAGTCCCTACTAATGCCTGTCAAGGACAAGAATATATCAAAAGGGAAGGAGCCTTTGTCCTATGTTGAGGTTAAAGACTTACCACTCCTAGGGAAAGCTTACATTTCTTTTGTACTATGTGTCTGTGAATGTTTTATGAATCCAATTGAGCTTAAGAATCAAGTTTCTCCGACAGACACAGTTTATTCTGAAGAATAAAGATACAGCAGAAAGTTATTGATTTTTGAGGGATCTACGCCTTGTGAAAAATTAACCAGACATTCCTTCAAAATCGATACGATTACCCTTGCTGCTTCAGAACAGTTACACTGAGACGGACACAAAGAATGTCTCCATCATGGAGGACAGTGGTCGGTTTTATGGGTTTTTTAAAACCGCGGGCAGGTGCTTTTCCCCTATAATGAATATTTTCTTTCTTACCACCATTTCCAATTCTCCACCTCTTTCTGCATACGTACCTATAAACACACATTCCATCTTCTTCATTTTTCTGCGACTTTGCTGCCTTCTGCGGCAGCCCAACTGAATTCACTTCCAGCCTAGGTAGTTAGTAAGACACTGATATTAAATGATAACTCCCTATCATGCTTTATTGTTGATTTCTGATGGAGGTCACCACTCTGCTCTCTGTGACTTATCAATTCTGACCACTTTTTTTTTTTTTGAAAACTGAGAATGGACTGCCCTTTCCTATTTCTGCTCAGACATGAGTGTCTATTCTCTCTACCATTGAATCAATA
This sequence comes from Hyaena hyaena, assembly GCF_003009895.1. NCBI lineage: Eukaryota > Metazoa > Chordata > Mammalia > Carnivora > Hyaenidae > Hyaena > Hyaena hyaena. The sequence goes on along the minus strand of NW_024081418.1, from coordinate 904,828 downwards.
TAAAGTCATACATTTATGCATTGCTATATTCCTATCCAGCTCATTGGCAAGTAACTGAAGTCCATTTCCAATATGCATTCACTGTAGGTCAAGCACTGTGCTTGTTGCTGAAACGCCCAGAGGAACAAAATATAAACCCTGTTGTTAAGGAGTTTGCTGACTGATAGCATTTGTCCAAGGGGGTACTCTTGGCATATAGGGCAAGCAAATCCATTATTGTACAGAACTGCCTTGTGATTTTGCAGGACATTCGGCATTCGTAGCCCAAATCCATTGCCAAGAACACTTCTCTCTCTTATTGTGGCAATCAAAAATACCTCCTCATATTTATGAAACAAAATTGGAGAAAGAGCACTGACCCTACTTGGGCTCAGGGAGGCTAGTTAAAGTCTGTCTTGTTGTTTGGGTGCCAGATATCTAAGTCTGAAAGTAGACTCATGGGCTAAACTTTCTACTTCGATCTTTACTTCCCCAAATTTGTTCACTAAAGTCCCTGGTGTCTATGGGAACCTTAGCTCCTGAAGGCCAACATCATCTCAGGATCTCTTTTCTAACACATCTACTTTTGCAGGTACTGCCTAACTCACTTGGTCTCCCCTTAATGGGAACCAGTGCAGTCGTGCTATCAGTAATTTCCTTAGCAGAGTACTTGAGATAGAAGGGGGCTCATTTCTAAGAGTTTCTAAAACTAATGTAATATAACATACTTATTGGGGTAGCTTTACTAAGAAAAACTACTTCTTTTACATTTTTATCAAATCCTTTATTTAACTGTTTAGAATTAACTGAGCTCTTACTTAGTACTAGGCATTTGACTGGTCTTTGGGAATACTGATATAATTGTAAACAAATGCAATCCCTTCCATTCAAGATTTTACTTTCTATTGGCAAAAGACACTAAGCAAACAATCACGCAAATAAATGAAAACTGAAATGATGTTATATGTAAACAAGGAGATAACTCAGAATGAATAAAATGGGGATATTATCTTGGCCAAACAGCACTGGGGCAATTATCCAAATGAACTGCTACTTGATATGAGGTCTAAACTTTAGATTCTAAAGAAAGAATGAATTAACTAAATGAAGACAAGAGGGGAGAATCCAGTCAGAGAAACTAGCTTTCTTCAGTGAGTATACATATATGTATACGTATATGTGTATACATTTATATATGGATTTAAATATGCATAAATCTTGATATATATACATACATATATACATATATATATATAATGTGAATGGATAAAAGCTTTCAATATTTGAAAGAAATTAGCTGAATTCTCCCTTCAAGTCTGGCTTAAATATTCCTATTTAGATTAGATAAATAATTTGGTCTCTTTAGACCTAGTTTTCTCACAGGAAAAGTAAAACAATGAACTAAAATGTTTTCATGGTCCGTCAAGTTCAGGGTTAGTAAAGATAGATGGGGGTTTAAAGCCAGGCATGAGATCAAAGCTGGCTTTGCCACTTAAAAAAGAAGTGAAGATGGGCAAAACCATAATGTCATTTGATCAGACAAAACAGTAGATTCACCACGTTTCTCTATATGTTTAATTTCTAGCCCAAATCAAATAATCAGGAAAAAGGAACCATCACTGCTCTCTAAATTACCAGAATTTGGAAATTTAGGTGAAAGAAATTTTAAATTATTTTAAATATACACAATTTCAAAAAAAAGTGTTTTTAACAACATTATACATTCTATTCAGATCAAAACATAAAAATTATGACACTGTGGTAAAAGAATTTTTAATGAAATTTTGATCTTCTAGATATTATAAAAAAATCTAAAAGCCATAGTAAAATGTAAAGCATAGTAAAAAAAAAATACCTATGCAGATATTTCTTCTCTCCTACGATTTTTTAGTCTAAAATTGGTCATTAGGCACATGTATCTTTTGACAATACCTATGGCTATTTCTGGATACACCAATTCGAGAATGGTGCTATTTTTCAGTTTTCTTTTTTATGTTCTTGGCCCATGCTAAATGACTCACGAGGAGTAACGGATACATATTTAGCCATCTATCTGACACTAGGACAGATCATATGTCACATGCAGGTTAAGCTAGTTTGTGTATCAGTTGGTTAAATCCTAATAATCTCAATTAGTTGCTCTCTCATCAGTTTAATAGCTCTACTTTAAATTGATGGTTCGAATCTGTCTTCCAGTCATAAAACAAATCCTGCCAGAAGGAATGCTCTTGAGAATTACCATTACCAAAGTGGATTAAATTAAATCTAGTGGATTCTACCTCTTCACCACCTCTGTTTTGTTCAGCAGTCATATCACTTCCTCGTTCCTTTCTCCTCATTTACCAAAGTCGTGTTTGAAAAGAGATCTGTGGCTTTCTAACTATGATTTTTTTTTTTTTTGGCACTTCAGGGTTTTGAAGAAGCATTCCTGAAGATGCCTTGAGGAAAGATAAAGAACATGTTCAGTCTGCAGAGTCGATCTACTTTTACTGATTTATTTTTTGACATTACTTTGAAGATTTCATATAGTGAAGAGTTCTGTGGCCATACGAACAAATACACACCAAACAAATTTTTTTTTCTCATGTTACTCACATTTCTAACTTCTATAAATTTATGACTTCAACAATTGATTCATTAGTTTTATTTCTAAGCAACAATGGAGTATCTATACAAGCTTGGCTAATGCTCATCTTCTGTAAAGCATGGACTTGTAAGAGGGAAGACAGAAATACTTCCTCAGACAGCAAGGTAAGGCAATTCAACTTCACAAGACAGACTGATTGATTAATTCCTGCACTTAGTAACATGCCAGGGGTACAAAGGTGAACAAAACATCTTCTTGGAGCTCATGGTATATTGGAGGAAATACAAACAAATAAACATACACACACACACACACACACACACACACACACACACTATTATGTCAAATATTGATGCAAGGTATTGAAAAAGTAAATCAGAGCAGGCACAGGAACTAAAAAGGAGTTTATCAATGATTTATTGCTGTCTAACAAGCAACCCCCAAATTTAGAGGACTGAAACAAACAAAAACCATTTTATTTGTTCATGATTTATTAACATGAACTGGGCTGTGTGGTTCTGCTGTCCCTGCAGAAGATATTATGTGACTGCATTCAGGAGGCTGATTAGCTGTGGGCTGGGCTGCACTGGATGGTGGGGCTTCCCTCCCTCTCTCTTGGTTTCTCCACAAAGTCTGTGTGCCTGATCCCTTGGTGGTGTTGCTCCGCATGCTCTCCTCAGCAGTGTAGCCAGACTTCTGGCATGGTGGCTCAGGGCTTAAGTAAACACAAAGGTAGAAGCTCTTGGGGTTACTTAAGACTTGTATCCAGAGACAGTAGTGTTACTTCTATTTGTTCTATTGATTAAACTGGGCCTTAGGGATAGCCCAATTCCTGGGTCGGTGACTACAAAAGTATATGAATACCAGGGATCATGTTCTTCCTAGGATCCTCAATATAATATAACTATCCCAGGAGGTTCTGTGTAGAGAGTGTGAACAGGGACATGTGAGTCATGGAAAGATCTGGGGAAAAGTTTTTGAGTCAACAGAAGAGCAGATCCATGACCCCAAAGTAGGAAAACTGATTGCATAAGGACTGTAAAGAAGATGGGCATGGGCAGAGTCAAGGGAATCAATAGGAGAGTGATAAGAAATAAGGTCAGAAAGAAGTTCACATCACGAAGGGCCTTACAGACCTTAGCCAGAAACCTGAATTTTATCATGTTTCCAATAGGAAACCATGGGAGAGCCTTGGCCAGAAGAATGACACATTTGATTTTTTAAAAAATCACTTGCCTTCTATGCAAACTGAGTTACAGAATCAGAATGAAGCAAAGAGGGGCTTGGAGTCCATCACAGCCTTGCATATAAGAACATTACAAGAAGCATGGGTGGTGGTGAGCATTAGAGGTGGATAGATTCTGGAAATATTTTGAAGGCAGACTGACAGCACTTGGTAAGGAACATGATATGGATTGTTGAGCAGGGAGAGGCATAGATTAGCATGAAAACCTAAGTTGGAATGATGTCTTTTATGGATATGGAGAAAACTAGAAAAACTGCTTGATGGGAGCTTGAGAATCAAGAGATCTATTTTGGACCCATTAACTTTGAGATGCTTACTCAACATTCAAATGGATTTGAAAAATGACCAATTAGATATGACAACTCAGGGACTGAAGAGAATCAGAAACATTTATACGGCCTTTAAAGCCATTTGACAATATGATCTCACTGAGGGCATAAGTGCAGACAGATAAAACGTGAGCTGAAGACTGAGATTTTGAGATGGGAAGAGCAAGGGAACCATGCTGACTAAGAGTGAGTGTAACCTTGCAGACAGGGCCATGACCAGATTCAATGACTAATAACCCTAGCAGCAAAGAGAGCTTGAGTTAGAAGAGGGAGGCCCCAATTGTAGAGAGACAAACTAAGAGGCTTTAGAAATAACACAGGGGACAGATGGCAGTCTTCAATGTAAGAGATAGCAATGAGAGGGGGAAAAGAATTGGAGGTTTTTTTAGGGAGAAAAACAGGGTTTGGTGCCTGAAAGGATATGGAGTTACTGCCCAACATTTTCTTTAATTAATAATTAATAAATTAATGTTTGGGGGACGCCTGGGTGGCTCAGTCGGTTAAGCGTTGGACGTCGGCTCAGGTCATGATCTCATGGTTCATGAATTCAAGCCCCGTGTCAGGCTTGGTGCTGACAGCTCAGAACCTGGAGCCTGCTTCGGATTCTGTGTCTTTCTCTCTGCCCTTTCCCCACTCATGCTCGTTCTCTCTCTGTCTCAGAAATAAATAAACACTAAAATAATTTTTTTAAATTAATTAATGTTTTCTGTATAAATTAGGTATTTAAGACTTTAAATTCTGAAAATCAAATCGTTAGAAAATTATGGACACAATCTAGAGCACAGTTATATAGAAATATTGGACTGAGGCGCCTGGGTGGCTCAGTCGGTAAAGCATTTGCCTCTTGGTTTCAGCTCAGGTCATGATCTCACTGTTTGAATCTCACATTACACTTGGAGCTGTGAGTGGAGAGGATTCTCTCTCTCCCTCTCTGCCTCTCCCCTGCTCATACTCTGTGTCTCTCTCAAAACAAATAATTAACCTTACAAAAGAAGGAAAGAAATATTGGATTGATAGAGAAGTGGCTGCTTTTATAACCCAGGACAAGACAAAAGTATTAAAATGCAGCTTCTTCAGCACAATTTTGGGATGTCTTAAAACATTGAGTTATATGTAGGTATCTCTTATCATCATTTTTTCCCCTTTTTTAAAAGTCAACATTTTCTCAATCTCATTATGTCTTTTTTCAGTAAGTCCTCTTTTGGTCTCTTGTAGTCTTCTAAAAGACAAGTTTAAAATGGCATCCAGGTTGGGAAAAGGAATGTGAATGAGAACTAATTACTACACCTTTATAATGTCACTCCTAGTACGACTTTGGAAACCTTAGAGAACACCCTGGCTTTCCTCTGGGTTAGATAAACTCCTGCTGCCCCCTAGTGGGACTTGGCCGGGGAACAAAATCTCTGGGTGACTATTTTGTAGCAGAAGCGTGCATTGGTGACACCAACATAGCGCATGGGGGACAAGTCTAGAAACTGAGGGATTTTATGAACATGAAAACTCTATGCATTCCTAACTGCATAAAATAGTGATTTGGCTGTTATCACTGCAATCAGTGAAGCTCTTAATTGTTCAATGGTGGCATCACCATGTCATTTGTCAGTCAGAAGTCAGTCATTTCTTTCTTTTTTAAAAAATTTTATGTTTTTTTTTTTTTTTTTTTTAGAAAATTAGACACAGAGTGTGAGTGGAGGAGGGGCAGGCAGAGATGGAGACACAGAATATGAAGCAGGCTCCAGGCTCCAGGGGGTCAGCATGAGCTCAACACAGGGCTCAAACTCAGGACCCTTGAGATCATGACCTGAGCCGAAGTCAGACACATAACCGACTGAGCCACCCAGATGCCCCAGAAGCCAATAATTTCTTGATAGGTCTAGAAATTTGTTCTTTTTAATGACTGAATTCCTGAATCTTCTCATCCACAACGTAGGCATCATCACCATCATGTGAACCCTTTGACCTTTACTGAACCTTAACTGGGCACAATCGCAAGAGTGTTCTCTGCAACTTGTACTTTATTCTACTCCTCAATTTTTCTTTCCTGATCCCCTGTCTCATGTTTGAACTCTTGCCCAGATTAGTGACTATGAGAAATGCCATTTCCTTCAGCAGAAACCCAACTCCCACTCATACTATTGGGATATTACCTCTGGACTGAAGGACATAATCACATCAGAACCTAATAATCTGACTTCAGAGTTCACCCACTGTTGGTCTTTTTCATGACTGAAATAAAGAATAAGTACTTATAATAGTAATTATAATAATAGGAATTATATTAATATATATTATCTATTTACTAATTAATTACAATATTATTTATTCATACTTGCCATTTTCCCAAGATTCTACCTATGCAGCTTCTTATTTACAAACGACTACTCAAAAAAGGCCACATGCAAATCTATGAGAAAAATTCAAAATTTACAAAGATAAGAAAGGTGTTCTAAATCAAACAGGAAAATGTAATATTTCTCCCCAAGGAGACATGAAAAAAATTGCATTTATTTTCTTTTGCTGGAAGACACATCCAGTTTGATTTACCAAACAGAACAATCCATTTGTAAACCTAAGATATCTGCATAAGGTGAAGGATGCCTTAGGTATTCCAGGAGTGCAATGGTGAGTAACTGCTTGGCACTCACATAATGTTTCTTTTCTGTGGCCTTTTTTTTGTTTTGTTTTGTTTTGGGTTTTTTTTTTTTTTGTTATTATTGCTGGGTTTTTTGTTTTTTTGTTTTTGTTTTTGTTTTTTTTGCAAAACAAAGATACCTGTTGCTTTTGTAAGGGAGAACTCTTTTTCTTCTTTCCCTTTTAGGTTTTTTGGCAGGTCTAATACCTAAATTGGCCTAAGACAGATCAACAGGAGGAAAAAAACATTTAGTTTCATTCCTAAAGGAACCCCAAAGATATGAGACTCCTTGAAATGTAGGCAAATGAAACTTAGATGCCATTCTGAGCTTGGGAGAAGTGGGTGGGAGTCTGAGACTTCAAGGGGGAGGAAGACAATTCACAGGAAGATGGAAAGAGCAAATGTTTTGTAAATAGATGTTTGCCCTGTCTTGTTTGTAAGCCTTGTAAAAAGTTATCTCTGGTGACTGCTCTCTTCCCTATCTAAATTCTTTTAAGCACTTAAGGGAGAGGTAAAAGCTCTTCTTAAATCTGGTGGACGCTGATTGCCTCCAGTCAGAAACAATCCACATACCAAAGTGGCACTATTTAGGGTGGCCTGCCCTGAACCTCATCATTTTCTCCAGATAAATTCACCTCCAAGGAGATGGAAACTATTTTAAAAGTGTGAAAACATTTTCTATTTTAAACTGTAAATTATTAATGCAAGCTTTTCCCCCCTACTTTCCATACCGTCTAAAATTAAAAAAAAAAAAAAAAAAGTTTGAATGCATCGCAATCTTAAGGGAGAGTCATAGGAAGTCACCATGATTTTGTGCCATGGTTTTGCCCTCCTCTTAGGCCTGTAAACTTTTTTTTTTCTTTTTTTTACTGTTTATTTAGTTTTGAGAGAAGAGAATAAGCAGAGGATGGGGCAGAGAGAGAAAGAATCCAAAGCAGGCTCCAGGCTCCAAACTCTCAGCACAGAGCCCGATGCAGGGCTTGAACTCATGAACTGTGATATTATGACCTGAGCCGAAGTCAGAAGCTGTGACAGACCTGTAAACATCTTAAAAGCAGAAGATCTTTGACAAAAATGACAAACCCATCTTTGTGATCCCAGCACTTAGATACAGTCTGGCTTATAGTAGATGATCAATGATAGTTTGTAGAACAGAACCAAAAAAAGAAGAATATAGGAGACATTAACAACAAGAGTCAAAATGCTAAGTGGTATCTACTGAGAGACAAGATATCATTGAAGGGAAACCTGTGAAAATATTTAATATTGACTGACAAGGAATAGAAATTTCTCAATTACACTTTGAATTAAGGACTCCTGGTTGATTCATGGTAAGTCTTTAAATGTAAACTTAGGGGCTCTTGGGTGGCTCAGTTAGTTGAGCATCCGACTTTGGCTCAGGTCATGATCTCATGTTTCATGGGTTTAAGCCTCACGTTGGGCTCTGTGCTGACAGCTCAGAGCCTGGAGTCTTCTTCGGATTCTGTGTCTCCTCCTCTCTCTGCCCCTCCCCTGCTTGTACTCTGTTTTTCTCTCTCTCAAAAATACATGAACAATTAAAAAATGTAAATTTATATTTCAAAATATTTAAAAGACTCTAAAGCTGAACCCACAGATGTGAGTTTCAGCTAAGTTTGAGACTGGGTCTACATACAATGGAGACATAGGCAAAACTTACTATTGGTATCTTATGTCTCTCATTACAAAATACTTTATTTTCTACCTACATTGGCCAGGGATATCCTGACAAGAAAGGATGTCATCTAATATGTAATCTCCATTGTTGGAATATAAATATCTTAAAATAAGACTCCAGGGAAGAGTCATGCTATTTTGATGGAGGAATTTTAGGTACTGTTGGGACCACATGTTATGAAGGGCAGTTTGGGAAATAATGTCTCTCCATTATAAGATACAAACATCGCTTTGCTATCACTTAATGAGTCTATAGTTCAGTTAGTCATAATTGTTACACCTTATGGCACATCCCTCTGGGCTCTTTAACTCAGAGCCTTGATAATTTCTACCCATGTACATTAAAGAACCAGAAACTCAATACCATTTTTTTTCAATAAGCTTTTTTTGTGAATCTTATTTTCCATGGAAATATTACATTTGCATCAATTTTTAACATTCTGGAAACATGCTGCAACTTATAAAATGAACAAAAACATTCAGGATTTACTTGTTGCTTTTCCAAAAGGCAGTGATGTTGAAAGATCATCTTTTAAATGGGGTGTTGAGAACCCTTGTGGTGTATTCAAATCTTAGTTTTGAATAATAATACTCAATAGCACACCTCCATTTATCCCAACAATTAATACAGATAATAGTAAGAATCAACGACTAGTTTCCAGCGATTTTAAACCCAACCCATTTGTTTCAAACTCTAGATTGATTTCTCAGTCTGAAAGGAAATTAACCGCTTTAGATTTAATTTTAATCGACTTTTAAACCCTCTTTCATAAGTAGTATTTTGCTTTTCTTTTTTTTCCCCCCATAGAGATTTCTCTAAATGGCCTTCATTCTTGATGGTCATGATTGTAGTGGTGATTTCTCTAGATTTTAATTTTAACTCCCTGTCCAAAATGATAATTACTGCAAAATAAGGGTAGTATAAAGCAATACAATGGCACGCATTTCAAGCTACACCAAGCTAGACCAAAATCTCACCTTTGAAACTTACCAGATGTACAATTGGACAAGTGATTTCTTCTCTTTGATTTTCTTCTTTATGTATTACATTGTGTATAATACCTTCCTCCGTAAAGCTGCTTTGAAGATTAAATAAAATAACACCCGTTAAGACCTGATGAAAATAAATAAAGAAGAAAGATTAGCTCCCACTATTTCCTATCCAGTTTTTCATTAGATATTATATCATGGTTTTATTAAGATGTTCTATTAGATGCCTAAATAAAGTGTGCATTTTGTAGCAGTATAATTTATTTATTTAACATACGATGAAAAAGTGTAATTAGACGCATCTGGAAAATACCTTCAGGGCACTGAAATGTGTATTCCACATTTATGTACTTGCTCACCAATAAAACTTAGTAAGAGATAAGAAAAATTTAAGAACTTCGGCAGAAAGCTGAGCTAGAACAGTCTGCCGGACCCTATATAATGCATTAACAGCAGTAAAGAAACGAGCAGAAATGAATGTAATTAGGTGCCTCTCTGTAAATAAGGTTTACTACGCAGTGCTAGCTGAGTAAGCTAATGAAAGAAAGACGTTTTAATTACCAGAAAATTATTTCTGTAATACCTTAGACAGAGTGTCTTAAACATGGCCTTAAATATACTGTGTATATCAGTTAATTGCTTAAAGAGTGAGATTCTTTTTACTACTTTGTAAGACAAAGTTTTCCTGTCTGCGAGATGAAGTTAACCAGGGGAAAGTAAGTGTAAACTGAGTGTTTAAAAGGTGGCCAGACATAAAAGAATGCATTAACAAACTCTGCTGAGGTAATGTTTTAGAAACACCTCAGGTTGTGTTAAGCGAATAGAATATAATCAGTAATAAGTAAAAAAGGCTCATCAAGATTTGAAACTGGAAAGCATTTCCCTCACTTATGGAGTTTTGATATATACACATCATATGTTTTAGTGAGGTCGTAACACACAGACAAAACATGCAAGCATCTCTCCTTCCTTCCAGGAATTTAAAATAATAAATAGCTTCATCAGATTCCAAACACAGCTGGTTATTTTCTAATAATATTTGTAGAAGCTAACATCAAGCGACGTCATGTGCATGCTTCTCCAAATATAAACATGGCACCCAGAAAGTATCATTTCATTGATTTGATAGAGCAAGGAGCTAGAAGGATAATGGCAGATGTTTCAATCATTTTATCATTGCCTTGTTCTGTAACTGTCTGTCAGTCAATAGGCTTTTGCTGCTTTCTGTTGCTGAAATGGTCAATGACAATGAAGTTATCCTATTTTTCTTTGACTTGGTTATTACCAAATGAATTGAAAACTAGCATTTATTAGATAGGTTTTGCCATATACTCACAGCACATTCAAAAGCAAAGTAAAAGAAGGCTTGAAATGTGGTACAAACTATTTCTCAAAGAGAATTATAAGACATCACATGGCAGAAAATTATAGGGGATAATTTTTCTTTGGGAAACATGAAATATATCTCTAATCTGTTATCACCACAGGTCATGATATCCCCATCTCCTAAATCCAGTCCTTTAATTAGTACATGCTGTCTTGGAAACTTTTGAATAAGAATAAGAGAATCCCAGGGTTGGAAGTAACTTTTCAGAAACTATTAAAGTATGTCCATTATACTTAGGTCACCTCTGGAGTAGCAGAGACAAGTGGTCATCCAATGCAAACTTGAACATTCACTCCTCTGCAGACCACCGACTTCACCCCTGAAACAACTCTGACAGTGAGAATGAAATTCTTCCCATTAATAACAAATTTGACTGCCTCCAGCATCTCTTCTAACTGTGTTTTGTGAGGAGATAATAAGCTAGCTTGATGATACTTTTTTTGCACATTCAGGAAGCAATTTAACAAAGAAGAATTATATGCTTGCTCTAAACCAGGCATTGTTTTGGATATAGTAAATAATATAATGAATAAACTCTTCAATCACATGGAGTTAACTGTCTGACTGTGGGATGGCTAGGAAACAGGCGCGTACATAAGCAAGTGCAGTATGGTAATATGGAGTGGGATAAGTGTTTGCCCAGAATGTAGTGGAATAGCCCAGAAGGTAGTTAGATCAGAATTGAGGCCTCAGTGAAGGACAGGAGTATAAAATATTATTTCCTGCCAGTAAACAGTACCCTCAGTCACAGCAAATTTGTTAGCTAATAATAAATATCATGCATGGCTCAGTCCAATCCAATGGCCACCATGTGGCAGACACTTTGTCGTGTACCTTCCCTAGACGGTACCACCTAATACTTGTAGATGCCATATGAGATACCTACGATTATCCTTTCCCTTTTACAGATGAAGGAACTGAAGTTTTGAGAGGTCAAGTCATTTGCCCAAGGTCCCATGATGAGCAAGTATCTACAATTTGAACATTAATCTCTGGATAACATCTCTCCAGGGTAGCGCTGCAAGAATGAACTTGATAGCAAAGCTAATTTGTGAGGTAGATTCCTTTTCTGATGATCTTCTTCCTCTTAGAAGACACTAGATAATTTCTAGAACTTTAAAGGCAAGTTTTTGGCTCACAAATCAAATCCTGGCAACTTGGGACATTGCACAAGGTAACAATACAAGCTCTGGTATCACTATGGATTCCCTTCAAAGTTCAGTTCCTCAGTGCTTCTGCTTTAGCCAAGGTCCCTGGAGCCTGTCCTTTGCCTCCTGCTTCAAGGTCCTTACGTCTAAATACCTTCCTGCTAGCTCGGTGGACTCCAGCCAATACCACTCCCAAGACACCCCTCAAATACTCCTCAGAGCTTCCCACTCTGGGCCTTTGCATTTGCTCTAGCCTCTCCTAAAACATCATTTCTCCACATTTTCCAATAGTCCTTTAGCTTTTTATGGTCTCAGATCAAACACAAGTAGCCAGATTTGCTCTGTTAGGCTCATGGTTCTCCATACACACCCCTGGCTGAAAGTTTTCTCCATCTTAGCCTACGTTATTTTCTTGAGCATACTCATTGTCTAACCAATCACGTGTATTTATTTGCTTAATAATTTTTAACATCTTTTATTGGAATAAAAGCAATAGGAGGTCAAGAGTTCTTATGGGCTGTGGTCAGTGTGTATCCCTGGCAATTAGAATAATACTAGGGATATACTGAGACTGGAAGAGATAAGAAAAGGTGATGTGTTCTTTCTTTCAGGGACTACTTGTTGAGGACCTATTATGTGTTGGACCCAAATGCCAAAAAAAAAAAAAGAAAGAAAGAAAATGTGCTCCTGCCAAAATAATAATAAAATGCAATGCAAATTAATCTCATTGTTCCTATTTAAGGCGAGGAAACCGAGGCCAATAGGTTAAAAAATTATGTCAGAAGATTTAGTAGTTGGTGGATGGTTGAGCTACAGTGAAATCAATCTCTAACTCCAAAGCATTTTCTCCTGTTTCTATATGTCATAAAATATAGTTGGTGCTAAACTAAAAGTGTGACAGTGGAAAGAAATCATAGAGGAGAGAGAGCAGCTAATTCAGCTTGAGAGAATAAGAGAGGTTTCTCAGAAGTGACTTTGTCACTGGGTTTGGAAATTTGAGGAAGAATTTGACAGATGGAGAAGAACAACCAGGAAACATTGCTCACAGAAAGGAAGAGGGAGCATGAAAGCATGGGTGTGCGATTAAACAAAGATCCATTTAACACCTGCCTCCTGAAAATAGACTCTGCCATGGCAGCAGAGTTTTATAAATTGTAAGAATGTCCACAAAACAAGAGTCAACCACTAAAATTCAAACCAAGACATTGATAGCCATCACTCAGTCCAATGAAAGTGTAACAAATCAGCACCTGGTTCCATCTACCAAGTGCAGATGGATAAATTGAGCACTACTGCAGGGACATCAAAACCTTGCTGCAGTGAAAGGGGGTAACAGTTGAGCACCAGAGACCATGGGCTTGCACTCTTTATATATTAGGTTCTCATAAGGGATGCAGATTATAGTCTGTCCTTTTTATATTCATGTTCATTGGAGACCCGTGATCAGATCTACGAGGTTAACTGCCCATTGAATAGCAGCATGAAGTCTATGAGAGAGACTGAGTATTGATCCACATGCCTTACAAGATGAACTGGAGTCAGAAACTTTCTCCGGGACCAGCACACATATTTACATCCTGAAATCACTGAAAATTTGTTCCTGAGACAGATTTGTTATAATTCAAGTAATTGTCAAAAATATTAGTTATTGATGCAAATATTAAACAGTTGAGTTACCCATGTTTCGTTTCTGTGTATTAGCATTAAATCCCCACTCTACAGAAATGACTCTGGTCTGTAAGGAGGAAATTTCCTGACAGGTTTCTGGTGGTGTGAATGTACTAATGCATCTCAGAACCAGAGTGCATTTTATTTTCCCACTGGGCTTGGGGCAAGTTCTGTTTATTTAAAGAACTATATTTCAAATAATGTCTATCACATGGAAGCAGGTTGTTGGGTACATGTCTGTGTGTTTGCATGAGCGTGTCTGTACATCTGTGTGTGTTTTTCTAAATATTTTATTTCACTTTATTTTTATAATAGAAATGAAAGCAAGCCTCAGTTATCAGATATCAAACAGTACAGAGACCACTTTCCTGATGAATTCTTGGAGTGGATTCTTTTGTAGAGGTGTCTCCTTGAATTGCTTGCATTTGAAACATCTGTAATAAGTTATGTACCATTTCTAACTGTATTAGCATTGAATCATTGACTTTTCCAGGAAATAAAATCTTTTTCTTGGTTTTATCACTTTTTATTTCATGATCATGAACATATAAATGTCTTAGATATTTTTTTTACCCTCAGGGGCCTTACATATCTATAAGAAATGACAATGAGAAGAGAGTCACCCAACCCATTAAAATATCTCTCCAACAGGCAGTAGGAATGCATTCGTGAGCTAAAAACGTGCTATGGTTTGATCTAGGAGAGCTGTTCAATGTCCCTTTAGAACTTGATGTAGGATATAAAATCCTGGAGATATAGTTCTGTTTCTACTTCATCTCAACCAGCTTTAATTTCTACACAAAGGGAATATTAAATCTTGAAAAGACCTGGAAAAGGACAAAGAATATTTCTTTGTGAGCACATTAAATATACCAGGCTTCTACTTTGTCATAAAACATGTATGAACAGATATAAGCAGAGGCAAGGAATAAGGGTCGTTCCTTTTTCCAAGCTAAATTCACCAACAAATCATTTATAGATTCTATCAAAATGTGAGCTAATGAATTATAGTACTGAATATCAACTGGCAACCCCATTTCTCTCTCTCTCTCTCTTTTTTTTGGTCATTAAATATCCTGTAGAACCAATTCTCTGAGATGGAAGGAAAGAAAGAAATAAGATAGTTAGCAAGAGACTTGTTAATATTTTCATAATAAAGTTGCAGAAACTCTCACATTTTGTGGAAAATAATGGAAATAAGTACAAAAATGGTATTGGATGCAAGGAACTTAAGTGTTAAATATATACAAAAAATATCTCCTAGAAATATATGCAAAGTGATATTTGTAGAATTGAATTTGTGATTAGAGCTACTACCACACAATTTTTCATTTATAAAAGAGATGATTGAACAAATGTACCACAGGTAGTTTTATTCTTTTTATGCAATTTTTAGCAAAATGTAGATATATCATGAACAAAACTACTTGTTTCTGGGCCCTTGTATTTATCTAGGCCCTCTAAGGTTAGACAAAACAGAAATGTAAATAATTTGATTAAGGACAGGATACATCCACAGACTTGAAATCCATCTTTTTGTTATTATTATGCCACCAACATGATTTCTATATGGGGTTCTTGGAAATTAAGAGTCAATGCTTTCTTAAATTAAAAAAAAATCTCAGATTTGGTTCCTAAGTTAGACTTAAGTCCCACAATACTTTGAAAATGCTTGATTTCCTATTGGTTCCATCGGGAAATTTGAGCTCGTTTGGATTTCCAGTTTAAAACAAGTGAGAGCTATGGGTGTCTGGGTGGCTCAGGCAGTTAAGCAACTGACTCTTGATTTTAGCTCAGGTCGTGATCTCTAGGTTCCTGGGATCGAGCCCCATGTAAGGCTCTGTGCATTCAGTGCTTGAGATTCTCTCTCTCCCCTTCCTCTCCTGTATAAATCAATCAATCCATTAATTAATTAATTAATTTAAGGGGGAAAAAAAACAAAAAAAAAGAAAATAAAAAACCAAGAAAACAAAAAACAAGTGAGAGCTCTGGCATCTCTACAAGGAAAGTCGGAGTTAACAGTAAGGATTCAAAGGTTTGAACCTCTACAACAGTGCCCTTGAGAGCCACTAACCACTATGTTTAGACTATGGTAGCTCCCCCTTATCCATGGTTTCACTTTCTGTGGTCAACTACAGTCTGAATAGGGATGATCCTCTTGGGATATTTGCTCAGGGCAGTAATAGCCTAATGCTGCATCATAATGTCTACACCATTCACCTTACTTCATCTTATCCCGCCGGCCTTTATTTTATCATCTCATATCAGACACAAGATGAAGAAGAGTGAGTACAGTACAATAAGATATTTTGAGAAAGGGCATATTCACATAACTTTTATTAG
This sequence comes from Hyaena hyaena, assembly GCF_003009895.1. Lineage (NCBI taxonomy): Eukaryota > Metazoa > Chordata > Mammalia > Carnivora > Hyaenidae > Hyaena > Hyaena hyaena. Next base: position 888,824 of record NW_024081418.1, on the reverse strand, counting down.
AGTTTATTATTATAATTGTTATATTTTATTATCGATTATTGTTAATCTCTTACTGTGGCTAGTTTGTTTATAAACTGACTTTATCCCAGGTATGTATGTATAGAGAAAAAAACCGTGTAGTGTGTATAGGGTTCAGTACTATTCCAAGTTTCAGGCATCCACTGGGAGGTCTTGAAACATACTCCCACAGATAAGGGAGGATTACTATATAGAGATTGAACTTGAAAATTTAGCCAGGGAAAATTTGCTTTTCTTCCAATACAGATGGTGCTTTTGAGTTTTGATCAAATCAGCATCATCTGAAGGATGCCTTTGTCACTGGATTTCTCACTTCTTCAACCAGAACCTTAAGAAAGCTGAACTGTATACAGAGGCAGAACTGTATATGTATAATCTATTGATGTCCTTCCTACTGGAAGACAACACTTCTTGCTGGTGATTCATGTAATAGAGGAACTGAGAAGAATCCTTTGCCTGCTTCCCTTCAGTTATTTATAGGACCACATTAAGTCTACATTGCACAAAGCGAAAATGGTCTACTAAAAGCAACCGGGGGTAAAGGAATTCTACTGTTTTTAAAATCATAGAAGTAAAATTTCTTGTCATGTGGAGTGATGCACCTAGTTTCTGAGATTATGAAAAAGATGACCTTTTAATTTTGGAAGCTGACAAAGTGAGATTTCTTTTCAAGTTCTTTTTGTGGAAAAAATTATGAGATTAGCCGTATTTGTTTTCCATCTTCATTCCTTCTTTGCCAGCTTTACAAAATACCTTTTAAAAATAGCTATGTGGTAACAGCCAAGAATGGCAATGGCTTTAGATCTTTCCTTTCCTTCTTCCTTTCCTCTTTCTTTTTTTTTTTTTTTTAATTTATTTCTAGGAGAGAGAGAGAGAGAGAGAGAGAGAGAGACAGCGTGAGCTGGGGAGGGTGAGAGAGAGAGGGAGTCACAGACTGAAACAGGCTCCAGGCTCTGAGCTGGCAGTCAGCACAGAGCCCAACGCGGGGCTCGAACCCATGAATGGCGAGATCATGACCTAAGCAAAAGTTGGACGCTTAACCGACTAAGCCACCCAGGCGCCCCTCTTTTCCTCTTTCTTTTTAGGGTGCAGAGAGGCACCTGAGGTAAAGTGGCATTTCTTCTGCTTAGGAAGCTCTTTATCCTAAAAGTCTGGATGTAGAGGAGGAGAAAAAAATAAAAAGATTTTTATACAACAAAAAGGAACAGATAAGGCATTAAGAACTTACGTGCAATTGGGGCCAGATTTGGAAATTTTAGTTATACGTACATAATAAGTTTATAAAGCAGTCACTCAAATCTGCAGTCTGTAGTATATCTTCATCTTTATTATCTTTGGGTCTGATCTTTTGTTTGGCAGTAAATGAAATTTTAACTTGGCAGAGGACTTGTAGTCAGCAGTTATTCAATATTCTTTAAGCCTACACAAATCAAGTAGAGTATAGAAAGCTAAGGAGACACCAGAAGGATTGGAGAGAGGTCTGTCATTGCCTGACACAGGTCCTGAATTCAAATACACCATCATTATGCATCCGTTCCTTACTTTCTGGGCGACAATCGACCTGTTAAAGGTCCCAGCTCAATCTCAGGATCTCCATTTATAAAAAAGAACAATATAATGTTCTTTTTTCACCACATCGATGTGGGGCCTGGAGCTGGCCTGTTTTTCAAGTCATCTACCATACTGAAAGACGGACTTTAGCCTCAACAAATAATAACTGGTTAGTTGGTACTACATTATTTTCTTCTCTCTGTGTCATGTGAATATACAAATGTATTTAACATCTCCTACATGAAAAGCAAAATACAACATCCTTTGACTTCTCCTGTGCACATATCAGCCAGCTCCTCTGTTGCTATGAAAGAGGTAAAAATGAAGGAAATATGGTTGCCACTCTATGAGTACCATCCATCCTCTTTAACCTTAGTCCGGTCAAGATACGGCGTACATTTTCTCTCATGTTGTCAAATCCCTTAACTACTTCTGTACACTCATATTATTTGACAACATTCAACATAATCAGCCGAGTCCCATTTGTTAAAATATTTTCCTTGTGGCCTTCTGACATACCTATTTCCCAATCTTCTATCGACCATACTGGCCTTTCTATCTCAGCCTGTCCATAAGGTTGTTACTTCTAAATACAGCATATTTCTCAGTTTTAATCATGAGTATTTTTCACCCTCTGTTGTATGTCTTCCATGTGATGTCAGCCATTTGTATGGCTTTAAATATCATGTATAACATTGAGAAGCAAACACGAGACCCATTTGTTTATCTCCAAGTCAGAAATCTCCCATGCATGTGAAGTTATCAAGTGTAAATCTTAGACTTTTCTTGTCCAAAATGATGACCTTGATTCAATACTTCATCTCTACCTCAACTCCTCAATTTCTCCCTCATTCCAAATGGCCTTACTCTCGCTTAGTTGTTCAAGGCAAAAAACTTAGATATCAGTAAGATATAATGACCAAGAATATGGTCTCTGTGGTTCAGATGTTGGCCCTGCCAACAGCAGATGTTCGTGCTGCTATAATAAAATACATTATGGCTTAAACAACAGAAGTTTATGTTTTATACTTTTGAGGACTGGGAAATCCAAGACCAAGGTACCTGAATATTTGGCATCCGGTGAGGTCTGCTTCCTGGATCATAGTTGATCATCTTTTTGCTGTATCCTCATGTGGTAGAAGGGGAAAAGGTGCTCCGTGGAAAAGCCTCTCTAATCCCATTTAGGAGGGCTCTACCATCATGATCTTATCCCCCCCCAGAGGCTCCACTTATAAACAACACATTTGGGGTTCAGTGTCAATATGCCAATTTTGAGGGGTCATACACATTCAGTATACAGTCATGACTTTAAGTAATTTTCTACACTTCTCTGAATCAGCTTCCTCATCTGCACTTTAATCAGTTTGGTTTGCATTAAAAATTACCATAGACTGGGTGGGTTCAACATCAGAAATTCATTTCACATAGTTCTGGTGACTGGAAAGTTCAAGATCTTGGTGTCATCATGGTGAAGTTCTAGTGAAGGCCTTTTTCCTGGTTTTACGATGACTGTCATCTTGCTTTGTCCTCAGGTTGGGGGGAGAGAGAGACAGAGAGAGACAGAGATATGTCATTTCTCTTATGTTTCTTCTTATAAGAAACCCATTTATGTGGGTTCCACTCTGAGCAATTTACCTCCTATAGGCCTCAGCTCTAAAGATCATCACATTGGGGAAAAAGGCTTCAACATATTCATTTTAAGAAAACACAAGCTTTCAGTCCATAGCAACCTACAAAGTAAAGATAATAATTAATACCTATATGTGGAGTTTATTGTAAGGACTAAATTAATGACATAATTGAAAATGCTTTGCTCAGTGCTCTATCTAGAGAAAATACACAGTAAATGCAACAGTAGCAGGAATGTTGTCATCATAATTTGTTTGTTTTTAACTATCACTCTCCACATCCAACCTATAAGAATTCTCTCCTCCTCAGCCACCATTCTAATGTAAATCAATGTTACTACTTACTTGGGTTATGACGAAAGCCTTGTTGTTGGACTTGCCAATTCTTTTCTTTTTGCCTTCTAATTTTTCACTTTGGAAAAAATCCATTTCCTTGTCAATAATTTGTCTTACACCTATTTCACATTGTAATTTAGAATAAAATTAAAGCTCCTTCCTGTCTCTTAAAAGTTTTACATGCTATAGCCATATACCAACTCTACAACTTCATTTTCTTCCATCTTCATGTTGGTTCATCAGGACAGTAATACAGTGTTGTATTTTAAAAAATATATGAATGTGATTAGCCACTTCTTGCCTCAAGCACTTTTCATATCCTTTTCCTGGTCGGTCTTTTTCTGTTTATCATATTTGTTTTTTATTAAATAGTTTTATATATTTATAATGGAAATGGAAGTATATGTATACACTAACTGGCCAGTACAGCTTACCCAAATTGCTGCTGTAGTGTCCAAGATTAATACTTAGTTTACATAGAATCAGTTTTCAAATATGAATTTTGTAAGTTTCTATAGTCACTCAAGGGGAGATATGAAGCCCACCAAACTGCCAAAGAAATGGAAAAGGAAGGATTAGAAGAAGGAAAAATAAAATGCAAATATACAAGAAATGGGTAAAACAAAACTCTACTGAAGACAATGCTATATGGCTTAAATGTTACTGCACAATGAATAAATTTGTATATTTACACACACATACATAAACACATATAATTGTAGAAAACCTAACATTTAAAAGAAAGTAATTGATGCTTCATTCTATTTCCTGTAGATATATATCTATAGGTCTATGTAGACTTTATTCTCTATATCAAGGAGTAAGTTATGAAGCCAATTTTATTTTTAATGCAAAGGTGTTTTCATACTTATTTGAGAGTAATGTTATTTAAGTAATTTTTCATATAGGAAAATTATACACTAATACATTAAATAAATTAAGACATTTTTATATTACATGCTATAGAAAAATTACATAATGATAAAAATAACAAATAATAAAAAAATCACCAAAGGCCAAAACCCAAACGCTTTTACTATTATCATTTAGATGCATTGGACTCCAATTATACCAATTATTTTAACAACTGAACGATAAATTTAGGAAATATCCTGCCAATATTAGGATATATGTAAGAAATTGGCATTAACTCAACAGTAGTCTTACTTCCATTAGAGAAAACTTGTCAGTATAGTGGAGAGCTGGTTCTAACATTTGCAGACATCAAAAACAAAACCAAAACCAAAAAACAACCTAATCCAATAATCTGAAGCACGATACAAAAGTTTCAGGAGAAATATTTTTTGAAATTATATAGAATGAGGTCTCATCTGTAAAGCACACTTTTCTTTCAGTAATTTTGTAGCCTACAGTGATAGAAGCAGATAAATATTGAAAGAAAATCCAGCATTTAGAACAAAGTAAGTGATGCCTCAGTCTATTTCTTGGATTTTTTTTTTCTAGGAGAGAGAGACGGCGTGAGCAGGGGAGGGTCAGAGAGAGAGGGAGTCACAGACTGAAACAGGCTCCAGGCTCTGAGCTGGCAGTCAGCACAGAGCCCGACGCGGGGCTCGAACCCACGAACCGCGAGATCATGACCTAAGCGAAAGTCGGAGCTCAACCGACTAAGCCACCCAGGCGCCCCTATTTCTTGGATTTTTTTATAGTTTTTTTTTTTTATTCTTTACACACTTTGACAGACGATATATGTAGTTTTTTGAGCTTGTACAGACACATTTTATGCGTTTTCTCCTAATTTTTTCTTTAGCAGTAAAATTTTATCATCTTTTGATTAGATGAACAGAGAACTCTGAAGCTAATTAGAAGCTGCAACCATTTAGTGAGGTTTGTTGAGCTCACTCTGTTTGAAGCACCAAACATTGTTTCTTAAATAGAGTGTCCAGGAAGCTGGGCTACCATATATGACTTCTCAGGAGCTGCGTAACTTCTACATAATCTTAGACGCTGCCGGAGCACTTGTGTTTATGACAGTATTGGCACCAAACAGGCTTACCCAGATATTCCTGTTGATTTAAGAAACAGAACACAGAGGCAAACATAATACATAAATGTTGAATTCATACTGAAACAAGACTAAATAAAGATTAAGGCACACCAAGACACCACAAAAGTAGTGTGCTACTTTAAAACGAGAAACATGATACACAAGCTGAATCACCACGTGCACAGAAATAACAGTGTATAAGATGAAGTAAAACAAATTGTATCTTAGCAGTCAGAACCATATTCACATTGTAATTGCTGATTTAGTGTCAACAAAAGAACCTCATTTGTCACAGTAAACTAATGGTTTTAGTTTGGATTTTATTGTTTAGTTTTGTTAGCATTTAATTTATAATTTTTTTTGACTTTATAGCTTCATAGAAGCTATAAGTAAATAAATTTAGGTACTTTATGTTTATGCTGATTTAACTAACATTATAATAAAAGTAATGCAAGTCAACAAGGAAAGCTTACACATATACCATGAATTCTCAAAAAATACCATTAAAAACTGAAATATTTGTTACAATATTTTTGTGTATTATCTATATACATAAAAATCAGGTCCAAGAGCAAGTAAGTAAGGAGACTTCATGCTTTCCACTTTATTCTTTTGTTCTTAAAGTTTTTATTTTGAGATCATTGTAGTTGTACATGCAGTTATAAGAAATAATATATAGAGATTCAGTCTGCACCCAACTCCCCTATATAGTACAATATACAAAGTAGAAAACTGACACTGATATGGTCAAAGTATTGAATATTTCATCACCAGGTTCTCTCCTGTGTTTCCTTTTTCTAGTCAAACCCACTTCCTTTCTATCCTTAACCCCCTCCCTTAACTCCTGATGACCAGTTATCTGTTCTCCATTTTTTTAAATAAGCTTGTCATTTCAAGAAAGCAGTATAAATGAAATCATACAGGATGCTAGCATATTAGTGTGTTAGATTACTTTGATTTTTAAGTACTTTTAAATATAATTTATTGTCAAGTTAGTTACCATATAGTGTATACAGTGTGCTCTGGGCTTCAGGAGTAGATTTGCATGATTCATCACCTACCTACAACACCCAACGCTCATCCCAACAAGTGCCCTCCTCAATGCCCATCACCCATTTTCCTCTCTCCTCTAACCCCACCCCCATCAACCCTGAGTTTGTTCTCTGTATTTAAGAGTCTCTTATGGTTTGCCTCTCTCTGCTTGAAACTATTTTCCCCTCCAATCCCCCATGGTCTTCTGTTAAGTTTCTCAATTCCCATATATGAGTGAATATATATCTGTCCTCTGACTGACTTATTTCACTTAGCATAATGTCCTCCAGCTCTACCCACATTGTTGCAAATGGTAAGATTTCATTATTTCTCATTGCCAAGTAGTATTCCAATGTGTATATAAACCACATCTTTATCCATTCACCAGTTGATGGACATTTATGATCCGTCTATAATTTGGCTACTGTTGATAGTGCTGCTATAAACATTGGTGTACATGTGCTCCTATGAATCAGAACCCTTGTAATCCTTGGATAAATTCCTAGCAGTGCTATTGCTGGGTCATAGTAGTTCTACTTAAATTTTTTGAGGAACCTCCACATTGTTTTCCAGAGAGGCTACATCAATTTGCATTCCCACCAATAGTACATCACAGTCCCAGACTTTAGCATCTACGACAAAGCTGTAATCATCAAGACATTATGGTATTGGCTCAAAAACAGGCACATAGACCAATGTAATAGAATAGAGTACTCAGAGTTGGACTCAAAAATGTATGGCTGACTAATCTTTGACAAAACAGGAAAGAGTATCCAATGGATAAAAGATGATCTGTTTAGCCAGTGGTGCTGGGAGAGCCATACAGCAACATGCAGAAGAATGAAACTGCACCACGGTCTTACACCATACAAAAAAATAAATTTAAAATGGATGAAAGACCTAAATGTGAGACAGGAAACCATCAAAACTCTAGAGGAGAAAACAAGCAATAACCTCTTTGACCTCAGGCGCAGCAACTTCTTACTGGATAGGTCTCTGATGGCGAGGGAAACAAAAGCAAAAATGAGCTATTGAGATCTCAAGATTAAAAGCTTCTGCACAGCAAAGGAAACAACCAGCAAAACTAAAAGGCAAACAGAAGAATGGAGTTTTTTTGCAAAAAGGTATTTGCAAATGACATATTGGATAAAGGGTTAGTATCCAAAATCTATAACGAACTTACTAAACTCAACTCCCAAAAAACAAATGATCTAGTGAAGAAATGGGAAGAAGACACGAATAGACACTTTTTCAAAGAAGACACCTAGATAAAGCACTCTACACATTCAGTGCAATTCCAATCAAAATTGCACCAGCATACTTCTCAAAACTAGAACAAACTATCCAAAATTTTGTATGGAACCACAAAAGACCCCGAATAGCCAAAGTAATACTGAAAAATAAAACCAAAATGGGAGGTATCACCATCCCAGACTTTAGCCTCTACTACAAAGCTACCATCATCAAGACAGTATGGTATTGGCACAAAAACAGACACATAGACCAATGGAACAGAATTGAGAACTCAGAAGTGGACCCAAAAGTATACAGCCAACTGATCTTTGACAAAGCAGGAAAGAATATCCAATGGAAAAAAGACAGCCTTTTTAACAGATGGTGTTGGGAGAACTGGACAGCAACATGCAGAAGAATGAAACTAGATCATTTTCTCACACCATGCACAAAAATCAACTCAAAATGGATAAAGGACCTGAACGTGAGACAGGAAACTATCAACACCCTAGAGGAGAAAGCAGGAAACAACCTCCTTGACCTCCACCGCAGCAACTTCTTACTTGACACATCCCCAAAAGCAAGGGAATCAAGAGCAAAAATAAACTGTTGGGACCTCATCAAGATTAAAAGCTTCTGCACAGCCAAGGAAACAACCCAGAAAATTAATAGGCAACCAACGGAATGGGAAAAGATAGTTGCAAATGACATATCAGATAAAGGGTTAATATCCAGAATCTATAAGGAACTCACCAAACTACACGCCCGAAAAACAAACAACCCAGTGAAGAAATGGGCAGAAGACATGAACAGACACTTCTCCAAAGAGGACATCCAGATGGCCAACAGACACATGAAACGATGCTCAGCATCCCTCCTCATCAGGGAAATACAAATCAAAACCACACTGAGATACCACCTCACGCCAGTCAGAGTGGCTAAAATGAGCAAATCAGAGAACTCTAGATGCTGGCGAGGATGTGGAGAAACGGGCACCCTCCTACACTGTTGGTGGGAATGTAAACTGGTACAGCCCCTCTGGAAAACAGTGTGGAGGTTCCTCAGGAAACTAACAATAGAACTCCCCTATGACCCAGCAATAGCACTGCTAGGAATTTACCCAAGGGATACAGAAATGCTGAGGCATAGGAGCACATGTACCCCAATGTTCATAGCAGCACTCTCCACAATAGCTAAAACATGGAAAGAGCCTAAGTGTCCATCAACAGATGAATGGATCAAGAAGATGTGGTTTATCTATACCATGGAATACTACATGGCAATGAGAAACAATGAAATCTGGCCATGTGTAGCAACATGGATGGACCTTGAGGGTGTTATGCTGAGCGAAATAAGTCAGGCAGAGAAGGACAAATACCATATGTTTGCACGTATAGGAGGATTAGGAGGAACTTGACGGAGGAACAAGGGGGAGAAGAAGGGCGGAAATGGTGGGGGAAAGGGAGAGAGGCAAACTATGAGAGACTCTTGAATGCTGACAAAAACTGAGGACCGATGGGTGTGGGGGGGGAGGGGGGGAGGGGCATTGAGGAGGACACTTGTGGGGATGAGCACGGGGTGTTATGTGGAAACTAATTTGACAATAAACTATTTGTAAAAAAAAATAAAAAAAAAAAAAAAAAAAAAAAAAAAACAAAGAAGACACCTAGATGGCCAACAGACACATGAAAAGATGTTCAACATCGCTCATCATCAGGGAAATACAAATCAAAACCACACCGAGATACCACCCCATACTGGTCACAGTGGCTAAAATTAACAACTCAAGAGACAACAGATGTTGGAGAGGATGTGGAGAAATGATTTTTAAATATTAAAGCAGGCTTATTTCCCTGTAACTAATCCCACTTGGTTATAGTATATATTATTATTTATATTGTCATATTCTACTTACTAATATGTTATTTAAAATGTGTGTTCCTTGTTCAATGGAGAAATTTTCAACAGTTGTTTGTTGGGTTTTGGGTTTTTTGTTTTGTTTTGTTTGTTCTTTTGAGTCTCAGGGTAATGCTAACTTAATAAAATAAATTGTGAAGCGTTTTCCCCTGTTGGATTTTCTGGAAGAGACTTGTACAATTTGTATCAATCCTACTTTAATATTTGGTAAAATTGTCCAATGAAACCATCTATGCCTGGAGAGTTCTTTGGGAGAGGGATTATTAAATCACAAATTCAGTTTCCCTATACGGAATATCCAAATTATCTATTTGATATTCAGTAGGCTATCACAGTTTGTGTTTTTTGTATGTGTGTGGAACTGGTTAATTGTATCCAAGTTGTGAAAATTGTGTATGTAGAGTTGTTACTAGCATCCCCTTACTTTCATTTCGTTGTCTGTACAATCAATAGAGATATTTCCTGTTTCATTCTTGATATTGGTAGTTTATGTTTACTTACTTTTTTTGTCAGTCTTGCTAGAAATTTGCTAATTTTGCTGTTCTTTTCAAAGAACCAGCTTTTTTGTACATTTTTTTTTTGTTTTCAATTTTACTTTTTATGCTTTTATCTCTATTTTTCCCCTTCTGCTTGTGCTTGACTTATTTTTTCCTTTTTTCTCCCTAGGTTATTGATATGGAATCTTCTACTATTGATTAGAGATTTTCTTTCTTTTCTAATTTCTACATCTAGTGATACAAATTTCTTCTCAGTAGTGCTTCATTTATACCTCAGAAATTATTCTAAATTGTATTTTAGTTTCCATTTAATTCAATGTATGCTTTATTTCTCTTGAGACTTCTTTATGAATGGATTTTTGAATGTGAGATTCTTAGTTTTCAAATGTTTGGAGATTTTACTTTTGTATTTCTGTTATACATTTCTGGTTTGTTTCTATTATGGTGGGAGAACGCACAATGTGGAATATAAATAATTTTAAAGTTAAAAATTTTTCATGTTTATTTATTTTTGAGAGACACAGAGAGAGAGCACCAACAGGAAAAAAGCAGAGAGAAAGAGACACAGAATCTGAAGAAGATTTCAGGCTCTGAGCTCTCAGCACAGAGCCCGACATGGGTCTCGAACTCATGAAATGTGAGATCATGACTTGAGCCAAAGTGAGATGCTTAACCTACTGAGCTACCCAGGGGCCCTGGACTTAAGTTATTTTAAATTTGTTGGGGTTTGCTTTATGGCCCAATATATAATCTCTCATGGTATATGTCTCATGTCAATTTGAAGAGTATGCAAGCTCATTATTGGATGGAGTATTCTATAAATGTTGATTAGATCTTGTTATTGTGGTATTAAGTTTGTTGGTTTGTTCACTGATTTTTTTCTTTAATTGCTCTATCAGTTTTATATAGGGACTGTTGAAATATCCAAATGTAATTGTGAATTTATCTGTTTCTACTTTTCATTTTACCGGGTTTTGCTGCACATGATTTGCATATTTTTTGTTGTTTGGTTACGATTCTAAACTTATTAGTAGATTGACTCTTTTATCATTATTAAATATTCCTCTCTGTCTCTTGTAATTTTCTTTTCTCTGAAGTGCATACAATATTTATAATCTTACACCTGCTTTGTTTTGCATTTTATATGCATAATATCTATTTTTTTGTCCATTTCCTTTCAACTTAATTATATTACTATATTTGAAGTGAGCTTCTTGTAGATAGCATGTAGTTGGATCATGATTTTTAATCTGCTATTGCAATATCTGGTTGTTAATTGATATTTTTAGATCATTTACATTTAATGTAATTATTCATATTAGGGCTTAAGTCTAACTTTTTTGTATTTTGTTTTCTGTTTGTTCACTATTTCTGTGTTTGTTTTTTCATGTCTTCCTGTGGATTGATCCTTTAAGAATCAATTTTGTCTTTAGTGTTTTTGAGTGCGTATCTCTGTATAGCTGTTTTAAGTGGTTGTTATTAAAAACTACATAATACATACATATCTTATCACAATCTACTAGAATTCTCATTTTATCACTTAGAGTGAAGTGTAGAAACTTTTTATCTTTGTACTTTTCTTTACCCTTCCTCATTTTCAATATAATCTTTAATATTTACATGCATTTATAGCCACTTCAGAAAGTGGTAGAATTTTTCTTTCCATCACAAACCACACATTAGAAAACTCAAGAGAAAAAGGAAAGTCCTCTATATTTATCCCTATTTTTCTAACCGTGTTCTTTCTTCCTTTCTGGTGTTCCTAGATTACTTCTTGTATTATTTTCTGTCTGTTTAGAAACTAAATTGTTTTTTAGTCTTTATCCATATTTTTGCTGTGTTATTTCTTCTTTCTTAGTGTTACTAGATTACTTGTTGTATTATTTTCTAGATGTTTAAAAACTTCATGTAGCCATTTATTTAGGATAAGTGTGCTAGTGATAAATCCTTCTTATTTTCCTTCATCTGAGTATGTCTTTATTTCTTTCTTCCTTAAGGATATATTTTGGGGATGATATAGAGTTAGCAATTATTTTCCTTTGGCTCTTGAAAAATAGTCTGTGACTTCCTTCTGACCTCTACGGCCTTTGATGACAAATCTACTATTTAAATTGTTTTTCCACTATAGGCAATGCGTTATTTCTTCCTGAATTTCAAATTTTTTATTTGTCTTCTGTTGTCCAGGCTTTCACTATAAATATCTCAGTGTGAATTTCTTTGAGTTTATGCCATTTTGGACTTACTTAGATTCTTGAATCTATAAGTATTTATTTTGTTAAATTTGGGAGATTTTTGTCGTTATTTTTAGTACTTTTTCCTCCCAACTCTCTTTATTCTCCTTTCCTCAACCAGGGATTTTGGTAATATGCACCTCAGTTCATTTTCTAAAAAATTGTATTTGAGTATAATTGACACACAAAATTACATTAGTTTCAGGTGTGCAACATGGTGATTCATCATCACTATACAACATGCTCTGCTCACCACAAGTATAGCTACCCTCTGCCACTGTACAACACTATTACAACATCATTGGCTATTTCCCGTGCTGTGCCTTTTATTCCAATGGCAGTCATTCCATAACTGGAAGCCTATATTCCCCACTCCCTTTCACCTATTTTTCCTAATTCACCCACACTCTTTCCCTCTGTCAAGCGTCAGTTTGTTCTCTGTATTTATAGGTCTGATTCTGCTTTTGTTTTTTATTTATTTGTTTTGTTTTTTAGATTCCATATACGTGTGAAATCATATGGTGTTTGCCTTTCTCAGTCTGACTTATTTTACTTAGAATAATACACTGTATGTCCATCCATGTTGTTGTATAAATGGCAAGATCTCATCCTTTTTGTAGCTGTATGATATTCACACACACACACACACACATACACACACACACCCACACACACACACCACATCCATTCATCAATCATTAGACACTTAGGTTAGGTTGCTCTCATATTCTGGCTTTTGTAAATAATGCTGCAATAAACACAGGACACATATATCCTTTTTGATTTTGGAGGTTTTTTTTTTGGGGGGGGAGTATAAATATCTTTTAGTGTAATTGGATCATGTGGTGTTTCTTTAAAAATATGTTTTTAACGTTTATTTATTTTTTAGAAACAGAGAAAGACAGAGCACACACGGGGGAAGGGCACAGAAAGAAAGAGAGACACAAGATTGGAAGCAGAGTCCAGGCTCTGAGTTATCAGGACAGAGCCTGTTGTAGGGCTCAAACTCACTAACCATGAGTTCATGACCTGAGATGAAGTCAGCCACTTAATCTACTGAGCCACTCAGGTACCCCTGGTATTTCTTTAACAGTCTTTCTTTCTTTCTTTCTTTCTTTCTTTCTTTCTTTCTTTCTTTCTTTCTTTCTTTCTTTCTTTCTTTCTTTCTTTCTCTCTCTCTCTCTCTCTCTC